>NC_057802.1:213345524-213360310 GCF_018294505.1 Triticum aestivum | reverse complement strand
CTCGGGCCCGATCTGGCCCGGGGCGGGCCGGATCTGGGCCCCGGTGGGCTGCGGCGGCGGGGAGAGAGAGGGCCGGCGGCGGCGACGTGGCGCCTTCGGATTGGTCGAGAGCGGCGCGGACATGTCCGGCGGCGGGTATTTTTATCCGGTGGCGCGAGGTGGAAGGAACTAGGGTTTCATCCGCGAATTTTCGGGGGAGAGGGCAAATATATAGGCAGAGGGAGCTACGAGAGTCCAAACGGGGTGCGGTTTTCGCCCACGCGATCGTGATCGAACGACCGAGAGCATGACGGAGACTTAGAGGGGTTTTGGGGCTGTTTGAAGGGGGGTTTGCTGCAACACACAAACGGACTTTGCGGTTGCCCGGTTAACCGTTGGAGTACCAAACGACCTCCAAATGGAACGAAACTTGACCGGTGGTCTACCGGTGGTATACCAAGGCCACTTGACAAGCCTCGGTCCATTCCGAGAACGTTCAACACCCGCTCACGAAAAGAAACAATAGGGGTGCGCCTGAGGAGATGGGAGTGCCGGATTGCAAAACAGACAACGGGGAAAATGCTCGGATGCATGAGACGAACACGTATGCAAATGCAATGCACATGATGACATGATATGGGATGCATGACATGAACAAAAATGCAACACACAAGCAGATGACAAGGCAAGGACGGCGAATAACTGGCAGACACCTGGCGCATCGGATCCGGGGCGTTACAACCCGCCCCCGCCGTCCACCAACATCTTTGTGACCTTGAGGTTGCGAGTTGTTGGGGAGACCAACAAAGGCAAACATCCTGCCGCAATGGTACGGCTAGGATGGTCCTCCTCGTCAAAGATTATGGGCGTACGAGACCATTTTAGCGGCTTCCGGGCCTCTGCCGCTGGTTCCACGGCATTGACCTCTCGTGTCCACCGTTTGAGTTGGCGGTGAGAAGTGTGCAACGATGCACCTCCGTCAATGCACAGGGCGTCTGTGGCCTTCTGAAACTCTTGCTCGCTGGTTTCCTCTTCATCCCCTCCATCACTCTCATCATCACAGGTTTCTTTCTCTCGACCTCTGGCGGGCTTTCCATGGTTCCGAAAGGGTTTGCCGGGGCGATTTACTTCACCACCTCGGCCCTTAGCGCCAGCAACATTTTGACCTTTTTCCTTGTCATGATTCTCATATTCTGCTCTCTATTTCTTGTCAAGCTGCTCAACTTGGTAACACTCTTGAAGGTCGTAGCCCTTGGTCCAATTAATCTTGTAGTACGACCCATCGCCTTTCCCAGCTTTCTCGGCAGCAGTGGCTTCCGGAAGTCTGTGCACACGGCAGGTTCCTTGCCCGGGGCCTCAGCCTTGGCCTTCTTTCCGGTATTAGGCGTACCAGATCCTTCAACAGTCATTACTGCCTTATCACTTCGCTTCTTACTGAGCTTCTTGCTTATCTTCTGACTAGTTGATTCGTCCTCATCCTCTGAATCGATGTTGGTGCAATTTCCTCTCTGGGCAACCTCCTTCCCTCCTCCATCTGAGCACACTTATTCACTAATGTGTAAAGCTCATTCACAGTCTTGGGCAACCGCACATTCATCTTGGAACAAATACGACGGTTGCGCACATTGGACTGGAAGGCAGCTATCATGGCTACCGGATGGATATTTGGGATATTCCTATGAATTTTGCTGAATCTCTGTAAATAATTACGGAGGATTTCTCCTTCCTTCTGTTGGAGAAGCTGCAAATCGCTGGGCCTGCCGGGTTCCTGATGACCGCGAGTGAAGGCGCCAATAAACTTGTGGCACATGTCAGCCCACGACGAAATGGAGTTCTCGGGTAGGTGCATCAGCCAAGACCTCACATTGGATTTGATGGCCAAAGGGAAGTAGTTGGCGAACACCTTCTCATCTCTTCCCCCTGCAGCCAGAACAATGATGGTGTAGATGCTCAGGAACTCTGCCGGGTTCAGCCTCCCGTCGTACTTCTCGGGTATCTCTGGCTTGAATGTGCGAACGGAGGGCCAACGAACTTGCCGCAGCTCTCGTGTAAAGGCAGGGCATCCAACCTCGAATGGTAGGTTTTACGCCCAATATGCAATTCTATCTAAGAGGAACTCGAAGGTCCCACCAAGGATAGAGCCGCATATTGGAACACTTTTGTAGGGTGGATATCATTACATCGTACCATTACATAATAGTTGGGGATACATACAAAGGGCACACAAATGCCACATGAATACATCAAACATCATACACAAGATCAACATCTGACTACGGATGAAACACAAATAGAAACTCAAATGACATCCACCCTGCTAGCCCAGGCTGCCGACCAGGAACCTATCCCAAGATCGACGAAGAAGAAGGAGAACTCCAAAACAAGTAAACATCGCTCTCACGTCATGATCATCGCATTACTTGTACCTGCAACTGTTGTTGTAGTAATCTATGAGCCACGAGGACTCAGCAATCCCATTACCATGGGTATCAAGACTAGCAAAGCTTAATGGGTAAGGATTGGATAAGTGATGAGGTTGTAGCAAGCGAATAAGCATTGTATGGTGGCTCACTTACGAATACGAGAATAAGATGAGCAACTACACAAACGGTCGCAACTAGTAATGATCAAGAAGTGATCCTGAACTACTTACGTTCAAACATAACCCCACTGTGTTCTCTTCTCGACTCACCCGAAAAGAGACCTTCATGGTTACACACGCATTGGTGTATTTTATTTCGGGTCTGGTGTCAAGTTCTCTACAACCGGACATTAAACATTCCCATCTGCCACATAACCGCGGGCACGGCTCTCAAAAGTTTAAACCCTGTAGGGGTGTCCCAACTTAGCCCATGACAAGCTCACGATCCGCGGAGACAATCCTCCATCTCGGGGCCCTCCGATCAGACTCGGAATCCCGATGTACAAAACATTTCGACAATGGTAAAACAAGTCCAGGAAGACCTCCCGACATGCCGACACCCTGATAGTAGCCGTGCGTATCTCGTCTCAGGCCACGATCAGATTGTCCAAACTTCCAGTAGGCCAAATCCAGAGCTGCTCCTGGCGGTCACCGGCAGTTGACAGGTTTGGACCAATACTCATGAGGAGCACTGGCCCGGGGGTTGATTAAGAGTCCTCGGGTGCTAGCCGGTCCCTATGCAAGTTTTAGTTTGTATTAGGCAAATGGTAAAACCAATGTTGGGCCTTGCTGGAAGAGATTTATTCAAAACGAACTGTCAAGAGGGGCCTATAAACCCTCACCATGGTAGGGACACAAAATCAAGGAACATAACACCGGTATGACAGAAACTAAGGCGGCAAGAGTGGAACAAAACACCAGGCAAAAGGCCGAGCCTTCCACCCTTTACCAAGTATATAGTTGCATTAATTAAATAAGAGATATTGTGATATCCCAAGATATCCATGATATCCATGTCCCAACATGGAACAGCCTGCAACTACACCTGCAACTAGCAACGCTATAAGAGGGGCTGAGCAAAGTGGTAACATAGCCAAGCAATGGTTTGCTAGGATGGTGGAAAAGGCTAGAGGCCGACATGGCAATTTGAGAGGCTTGATAAACAAGTGGTAGGTAGCGCGACATAGCAATAGCATCGAGACAACTAGCATAGCAAAGATAATAGTGCAAGGTGACGGTCATCTTGCCTGAAATCCTGCTAGGAAGAAGATCGAGTCCATGAAGAAGACGAACGGGCGTAGTCGAACGAATCCTCATGATCGCAACGAAACAGGAACTATCAAGAAGAAGCACAACCGAAAAGAAGCAAACAACATGGTAAACACACAACACATAAACATGACATGATGATCAACCAAGTATGATGCATGACAAGGCTATATGATGCTACACATGGCAAGAGATGATGCATACAAGAACAACACATCAAAGCAAGTTTAAATGAGACCGGAAACAACATACCACAATCCCGGTAAGTCCCCATAAGCAAATTTCGAAATTGGTCCAGATCTGAATAACACATTATGTTCAAGTTTTTAAACAGCAAGTTAAAGTGCACCATGATGATCTACGCGTCTTTCTAGTCAAGTTACATATAAAGTTCATTTAATTCGGAGGTACGGCCTAGAAGATATGAGCAAAACAAGTTAAACATGACATTGATGCAAAATGCATTCAAATATCAAGCACACATGCTCAAACCAAGGATGCAACAAGGCAACATGGAACTACTTTCAAAACCAAGCAAGTTTCATGTAGAGCATGCTCCAAACGGAGCCACGGTTCAACACATACACTCAATACAAGTTTCAAACACTATCTGCCCAAAACAACAACTAAGCACTTCGCAATGAATGAAACAACATGCTACAGGAAACATATGGACACAAACTTGATATGCACTCAAACTAAAGGTTACATGCTTTAAATAACATCAAGGTTCAGGTTCATAGGCATCAGGATTAATCCATTATGATCAATGCAAAAAGCAACTTTATAACACAGATTATAACTTAGGCTTCATTTGGATGTCTCAATTGAGAGCCTCTGAATTGCATTGGATCCAATACCAAATCAACCTTTTTATTGCAATGGGCTCCAATACCAATAAAATGTTTGGATGTATAAAATATTGCAGTTTGGAATTAGATAAGCTAGCAATACCTATGTTACGTTTGGATGCCATACAATGGAATTGACAGTTTGCATGAGCTGCGCCATAAACCGAGCCGGCCAAGCAGGCGTGAGGAGCACAGGACACAGCCGTCCCCAAGGTTCAGCCGACCATCCGCGACCGGGATGGAGCAACCCCGGCGAGCGTGATGGCCAAGCTCATGCAGGCGCAGCTCCTCGTGTATGGGAAACTCCGACAGCCGCGGGATCCAGAGCAGAGGACGTCCATGCCGGCGAGCACGAGGGCCAATCAAGCAGAAGAGGGGTGGGGAACGGCTGGTAGGGAGGATGGCCAGGTGTGGCTAGGGACGGCGGGGCACGGCGGCCGGGGAGGAGGGCGGGGCCGGCCGCGGAGGAAGGCACCTGCAGCGCCATCGGACTCCATGGAGGGGAGTGGCTCAGGGGGACGGCGAGCAGGAGCTGGGGAAGAGGGGACGAAGGCACCTGCGCCGCCGCCGGCCTCTGCTAGGTCGTCGGGGTCGGCCTCTCCTATCCCCTTCTTTTTTCTGGTCGCTCGAACAGGTATGTTTTTTAGCCCGATTCCGAGCGGGACGGCTCCGTATCGTGAGTGGGCACTTCGTGTGGGATGTAATTCAGCCAGCGTTTTCGTTTCATTACAGCCTGCCAATTTGTTGTCCAACCAAACACATGAATTGAAAGATACAATACCAATTCATATTCCAAGCCTTCAATGGGAACATCCAAACGCAGTGTTAGTGAAAAATAGGGAATACATGTGAGCAGGAAAAACATGTTGACATGTTGGAGGCATGAAACAAACATGTTACAGTGCAAGAACATAGCAAGCAAATGCATGGTATTACAGCACAGGTTAAACATGGCAAAACATGATTACTAAGCATCTCCATATAACCTTTATACCAATGGAATTCATCAAGACAAGATTGCAAGTTATAACAGATTCTCAGACTTAGTGAAAAACAGAGCAAGGCTGAAAACAGATTCATGATGCATACTTTGGGACAACAAAAGTTTATGCTACAGGAAAATTTCATGGCATCAAAGGGCATGACAGGCATGTACATGTCAATCTCTACAATACATGAACACTGAGCTACTTCTAGAAAACTCTGGAACATGCTCAAAACATCATGGAAATAATGCAAATGATAACAGATTCACAAACTTAAGTGGAATTTACTGGACATGGCAGAAATAGCGACAAGTAGACATGTTTTCAAGCTTGGTTAACTCAACATTAAGAATATCATGGCATGTGAATACATCCAACAGCAAGGAGGCATACCTGTGCAGCTACTCATGGCAAGAACATGGTCATAGGAGGCATAGAACACTAGCTATTGACATGGAAAAAATGAACTTACTGATAATAGGCTGACAGAAACATTATTTAGCAATTTGAGAGCATGGTAGTAACAAGCTACAGCAGGACATAATTGCAAACAAGGGCATCGATGGATAGAGCATAATAAGATCTACAAAACATACTTACTGGTCATCTCCAGATTATGCACGGATTCACTTATATCATCAAGTTAACATGGCAACATAATATAGCAGGTTCAGACTTGGCCTACTTTGCATGCTTGTGCTAGTCACCCCAGGGCACATAAAAATACATGGATTGCACCACTATAAAGATGGCATGAAGATGCTCTTAAAACATGTTGACATGATGCTCCAAAGATAAACACACAAAATGCTATGAAAAAGACAATCATTAAGTTATGACAAACTTCAGCAGTTTATATCATTTAGTACTTTTTCAATGATGATTAAGGCATCAAAATGGACAGTAACATGCATGCAAACAACGCTATCATATAGAGCATTCAGAGATGAACATTTTGACATATCATACATGCAAAACGGAGCCACATGCACAAAGTTATAGGCAGTTCAGTATGACCATATGATGTTAAAATCCTGAGGACTTGGCCATTTTCTGGAAAAAAACGAGTGAGCGCTAAATAGCTATGGAGTGCCTAGGGCGGGGAATAGCGGGCTCACCATGGGCCTGGCCTAGGTCACAGAGGAGGCAGGTTGACGCTGCTGGGCCATGCAGTTGCTGGGCCAAGGCGGGGTCGTGGCGAGGCCGGCCCACGCGAGCGCCAGCGCGAGCGGGCGCGGAGCCCCGTCCTCCCCAACAGGAGCGGCAGAAGGGGTGGCGCGGCTCGACTCTGGCGACGGCGGGGAGCAAGGGATGCCAGAGATGGACGGGAACAGGTGGATCCAGGCGTGGGGTCCCCGGACCGGCGAGGGACGAGGTCGAGGAGGTCGGCGACGAGCTCGGCGGCGGCTCCTGCAAAAAATGGCGGCGACACAGAGCTTAGAGGAGTGGGAGAGCATGGGAGAAGGTGAAGGGAGCAGGAGAGGGATGGGGCCGTCCTGCTGCTGGAGTCCGGCGGCGTGGTTCGGGTCGCCGGCGGCGGGGATGCGGCGGGACGACGGGGTCGACAGAGGCCGCGCGGGGCGCCCGTGCAGGGAGCGGGAGGTCGGCGACGCCAGGGACGGGCGGCGGCTCGGCGCGGGTGCCTCGGGCCCAGATAGGGTCGGGGCGGGCCGCGGATGGGCCTGCGGGCTACGACGGCTAGTGGGAGGGGAGCTGAGGTAAGGTGGCGGCACGGGGTTGGCTGGAGTGGCTGCTGGCGGCGGAGTTGGCCCGTGGAGGCGTGACACTTGGCGGCGGTGGGTTAGAGCGGCGCTAAAAACGAGGTTGGCGGCGATGGAGTTGTGGGACAGAGGTAGGGGAAGGTTTAGGGGGTAGGTTTAGACTAGGGTTTTCCTAATTAGGAAGGAGGGGTGTTTATATAGCAGTTAGGTAGGGTTTAAGGGCGTTTCGGAGCCCTACGATCGCGATCCGATGGATTCGATCGAGAGGGGGGTTTAGCTGGGCTAGGTGGGCTGTGAAGAGGGGGTTGGGCTGAGAGGAGAGAAGAGAAGTGCGGCCCGGCAAGGTTCCTGGATACCGAAAATGTCTGACGAATTAACCGACAGTGGTGCCGCTACGAATGATGGTCAGGCTATCAAACAGACTCCGAATGCGACGAAATTTGGCAGGCGGTCTACCTACACTATAATAAGACCGCACTACAACATTCACCCCATTCCGAGAACATTTTAAGCCACTTATAAAATAATATTTCAGAGGTGCCGCGGGCGCGTGCGAGTGTGTCTGGGCTCAGGACGGACAACCGAGAGAACTGGGAGACCCGAACGGATGAAAGTTTTGAAAAACATGCAAATGAAATGCACATGATGACATGGGAAAGAGCAACACGCAAGCGAATGACATGGTAATGACGACGACGAACTAGAAGACACCTGGCGCATCGGACTCGGGGCGTTACAGTAGGCACCCGCCAACACCGAGCACGGGTTCATCGACGCTGACGCCGTCGCACCCGTCAGTCCGGCAGAGGTCGTCGTGGCGCTGCTCGATGACGACGCGCGCGTCTCCTCTCCGCCCATCCTCCAGGGACCGACGTCGGCCTAGACATACTCAAGGGTCAGAAGAGGCCATCGAGACGTTGTCATGATCTTGATTCTGTTGCGCTCGCGCTAGCTGCCGTGGTGGGGACTGCACCATGCGGGTGGCCCCTTCCGTATGGTCAGTAGCACGAGCTGTTGCTGTTGCTTGGGGAGGTTGTGGTGGGCCAGCTCACCGCGAGCCCCCAACTTCGGCAAACCGAGCAGACTTTGGATGGTGGCACGCCATTCGTCCATTTGCTCGGCCGCTGGCGGAAACCCTACTGCTGCTTTGATGGATTGATGGTGGAAAAGGTGGTGGTGGAGCACAGTACACTTGCCCGGTAGGAGGTTGCCTTGGGGCAGCAGCGACTGCGCGCGTATGGGGGTGTGAGTTATCCAACCTTCTAACCCTTTCTACTGTTGCCATGGGCCTCCTTTTATAGATCAAGGGGTCACCACAATGGCAAAATAGACATTATGCATTGATATGATAGCAAACAGTGCTATCATACCTAACTCTGCGGGCTGACAGGGTGCATTAAATGCACCGCTTAGTGTCACATCACTGGTTGCCCGGCAAGGCTTGCCGGGCTATCTTGCCAGCTCCACACCTATTCTCTTGACACGTCGCAGGACGGGTGTCATCTTTGGGTTTTCCCTATAAGGAGAGGCAGCCATCTGGCGAATGACTGCCACTCAGTAACTTTGCGGCTTGACACCGCATTGATTGACGGTGGGTCATGGTTGAATGGCTGGTGAGGTGGTTTTCCTTCCGTGAGCCCCGGCACGCCCTGCCGGGGCGCTTTGGTCGCTTGCTTCTGGGGGTGGCCTCTTGCCGGGCTCACCTGCCCGGCAAGGGAGGCCTTTCTCTTGGCGATATCATGCTTCTCTGGGTCTGTGATACGTCTCCAACGTATCTATAATTTTTGATTGTTCCATGCTATTATATTATCTGTTTTGGATGTTTAATGGGCTTTATTATACAGTTTTATATTATTTTTGGGACTAACCTACTAACCAAAGGCCCAGTGCAAATTGCTTTTTTTTGCCTATTTCAGTGTTTCGCAAAAAAGGAATATCAAACGGAAACCAAACGGAATGAAACCTTCGGGAGAGTGATTTTTGGAACAAACACAATCTAGGAGACTTGGAGTGGACGTCAAGGAAGCGACGAGGTGTCCACAAGGCAGGGAGGCACGCCCAGGGGGCTAGGCGCGCCCCTCACCCTCATGGGCCCCTCTTGGCTCCCCCAACCGACTTCTTTCGCCTATATATACTCATATACCCCGAAAACATCCGAGAGCACCACGAAACCCTATTTCCACCGCCGCAACCTTCTGTCCCCGTGAGATCCCATCTTGGGGCCTTTTTCGGCGCTCCGCTGGAGGGGGAATCGATCACGGAGGACTTCTACATCAACACCATAGCCTCTCCGATGATGTGTGAGTAGTTTACCACAGACCTTCGGGTCCATAGTTATTAGCTAGATGGCTTCTTCTCTCTCTTTGGATCTCAATACAAAGTTCTCCTCGATTCTCTTGGAGATCTATTTGATGTAATTCTTTTTGCGGTGTGTTTGTCGAGATCCGATGAATTGTGTGTTTATGATCAAGATTATCTATGAACAATACTTGAATCTTCTCTGAATTCTTTTATGTATGATTTGATATTTTTGCAAGTCTCTTCAAATTACCAGTTTGGTTTGGCCTACTAGATTGATCTTTCTTGCAATGGGAGAAGTGCTTAGCTTTGGGTTCAATCTTGCGTTGCTCGATCCTAGTGACAGAAAGGGAAATGACACGTATTGTATTGTTGCCATCGAGGATAAAAATATGGGGTTTATATCATATTTCTTGAGTTTATCCCTCTACATCATGTCATCTTGCCTAATGCGTTACTCTGTTCTTATGAACTTAATACTCTAGATGCATGCTAGATAGCGGTCGATGTGTGGAGTAATAGTAGTAGATGCAGAATCGTTTCGGTCTACTTGTTACGGATGTGATGCCTATATACATGATCATGCCTAGATATTCTCATAACTATGTGCTTTTCTATCAATTGCTCGACAGTAATTTGTTCGCCCATCATAGATTATGCTATCTTGAGAGAAGCCACTAGGGAAACCTATGGCCCCCGGGTCTATTTTCCATCATATAAGTTTCTAATCTATTTTATTTTGCAATCTTTACTTTCCAATCTATATCATAAAAATAGAAAAAATATTTATATTATTATCTCTATCAGATCTCACTTTTGCAAGTGGCCGTGAAGGGATTGACAACCCCTTTATCGCGTTGGTTGCAAGGTTCTTATTTGTTTGTGTAGGTACGAGGTGATTTGCATGTATCCTCCTACTGGTTTGATACCTTAGTTCTCAAAAACTGAGGGAAATACTTACGCTACTTTGCTGCATCACCCTTTCCTCTTCAATGGAAAACCAACGCATGCTCAAGAGGTAGCAAGAAGGATTTCTGGCGCCGTTGCCGGGGAGGTGTACACCAAGTCAAGTCAAGATTAAATCTCCCGACAACGAGCCATTTCTGGCGTCGTTTCCGGGGAGATCTACGCACAAGACAAGACATACCAAGTACCCATCACAAACTGTTATCCCTTGCATTACATTATTTGCCATTTTCCTCTCGTTTTCCTCTCCCCCACTTCACCTTTGCCTTTTCTTTGCCCTCCTTCCGTTCGATCTTGTGTTACCATGTGCCTTCTTTTTGATTGCATCTTCGCTTGCTAAAAGTTTATGGATCCTAATCCCCTTGCTAATGTTTTTAAGAATCCAATTATGATGACCCAATTTCTAGTGATTTGGGTGCACTAGATTATCTTTATGAGGTTTTGCTTGAAATCCGTGAATCTGAAAATTGTGATGAATTGCCTTATAAAGTGATTCATGATAGATCTTTGAACAAAAAGCATGATTGCAATGATGTTATTATAAATTCTATTAATGTCAATCGTGCTAATAATATGAAAAATCCTAAGCTTGGGGATGCTAATTTTGCTATGTCTATTACTTGTTGCAATGATCATGATTGGGGGTGATTCTTCTTACAGTCTTGAAAATTTATTTAAGCCCCATGATGAATATGAGATTGATAATAATGTTTGCAATAATACTGAAAGTGGGTTTGGAAGAGTGTCAACTTTAGATCCCACATATTTGGAGAATGTTCAATCTTATGAAGTTTTTGATAAAAGTGGGTTTGGAGAGGTCATGACTTTAGTTAATGTTAATCCCACTATTTTGGAAGAGTGTCAACTTTGCATGCATGTGGATCGTGTTGAAAATATTTTATGTGATAGCTATTTTGTTGAATTTTCTTATGATCCCACATTTAGTTATTATGAGAGAGGAAAATATGATTGTAGAAATTTTCATGTTACCAAATTACCTCTCGTTATGTTCAGATTGCTATTGTTTCTTTCCGCTTCCTTGCATATGCTAGTTTTTGCTTGCTATGATAATTTGTTTGCTTCTAAAATTCCTATGCATAGGAAGAGAGTTAGACTTAAATGTGTTTGTCACATGTTTCATGATGCTCTCTTTGTGTTTCAATTATTATCTTTCATGTGAACATCGTTGAAATCTTATGCCTAGCTAGGGGCGTTAAACGATAGCGCTTGTTGGGAGGCAACCCAATTTTATTTTTGTTTCTTGATTTTTGTTTCTGTTTAGTAAAAAATAATTGATCTAGCCTCCGGTTAGATGTGGTTTTATGTTTTAATTAGTGTTTGTGCCAAGTAAAACCTATAGGATCTTCTTGGATGATAGTTATTTGATCTTGCTGAAAAAGTCAGAAACTTTATGCTCACGAAAACAATTGTTAAAAATCACCAGAATGTGATAAAATACTGATTCCAATTGAAGTAGATCAATAAACAAATTATTTAGGTCTTTCTATTCTGGTAGAATTTTTGAGTTACAGAAAGTTTGCGTTTGATACAGATTACTACAGACTGTTCTGTTTTTGACAGATTCTGTTTTTCGTGTGTTGTTTGCTTATTTTGATGAATCTATGGCTAGTATCGGGGGGTATAAACCATAGAGAAGTTGGAATACAGTAGGTTTAACACCAATATAAATAAAGAATGAGTTCATTACAGTAACTTAAAGTGGTGGTTTGTTTTCTTGCACTAACGGAGCTCATGAGATTTTCTGTTGAGTTTTGTGTTGTGAAGTTTTCAAGTTTTGGGTAAAGATTTGATGGATTATGGAATAAGGAGTGGCAAGAGCCTAAGCTTGGGGATGCCCAAGGCACCCCAAGGTAAAATTCAAGGACAACCAAAAGCCTAAGCTTGGGGATGCCCCGGAAGGCATCCCCTCTTTCGTCTTCGTCCAACGGTAACTTTACTTGATGCTATATTTTTATTCACCACATGATATGTGTTTTGCTTGGAGCGTCTTGTATGATTTGAGTCTTTGCTTTTTAGTTTACCACAATAATCCTTGCTGTACACACCTTTTGGAGAGACACACATGAATCGGAATTTATTAGAATACTCTATGTGCTTCACTTATATCTTTTGAGCTAGATAAATTTTGCTCTAGTACTTCAATTATATCTTTTTAGAGCACGGTGGTGGTTTTATTTTGTAGAAATTATTGATCTCTCATGCTTCACTTATATTATTTTGAGAGTCCTTTAGAACAGCATGGTAATTTGCTTTGGCTATAAAATTAGTCCTAATATGATAGGCATCCAAGATGGGTATAATAAAAACTTTCATATAAAGTGCATTGAATGCTATGAGAAGTTTGATACTTGATGATTGTTTTGAGATATGAAGACGGTGATATTAAAGTTGTGCTAGTTGAGTAATTGTGAATTTGATAAATACTTGTGTTGAAGTTTGCAAGTCCTGTAGCATGCACGTATGGTAACCGTTGTGTAACAAATTTGAAACATGAGGCGTTCTTTGATTGTCATCCTTATGAGTGGCGGTCGGGGATGAGCGATGGTCTTTTCCTACCAATCTATCCCCCTAGGAGCATGCGCGTAGTGCTTGGTTTTTGATGACTTGTATATTTTTGCAATAAGTATGTGAGTTCTTTATGACTAATGTTGAGTCCATGGATTATACGCACTCTCACCCTTCCATCAATGCTAGCCTCTTCGGTACCGTGCATTGCCCTTTCTCACCTTGAGAGTTGGTGCAAATTTCGCCGGTGCATCCAAACCCCGTGATATGATACGCTCTATCACACTTAAACCTCCTTATATCTTCCTCAAAACAGCCACCATACCTACCTATTATGGCATTTCCATAGCCATTCCAAGATATATTGCCATGCAACTTTCCACCATTTCATTTATTATGACATGCTTGATCATTGTCATATTGCCTTGCATGATCATGTAGTTGACATCTTATTTGTGGCAAAGCCACCATGCATAATTCATCATTCATGTCACTCTTGATTCATTGCCCATCCCGGTACATCGCTGGAGGCATTCACATAGAGTCATATTTTGTTCTAGTATCGAGTTGTAATCATTGAGTTGTAAATAAATAGAAGTGTGATGATCATCATTATTAGAGTATTGTCCCAATAAAAAAAGAAGAAAGGACAAATAAAAAAGGAAAGGCCCCAAAAAAAAGAAAAGAAAAAAGGGGACAATGTTACTATCCTTTTCCACACTTGTGCTTCAAAGTAGCACCAAGATTTTTATGATAGGGAGTCTCTTATTTTGCCACTTTCATATACTAGTGGGAATTTTTCATTATAGAACTTGGGTTGTATATTCCAACAATGGGCTTCCTCAAATGCCCTAGTTCTTCGCGAGCAAGCAAGTTGGATGCACACCCACTTAGTTTCTTTTGTTGAGCTTTCATACATTTATAGCTCTAGTGCATCCGTTGCATGGCAATCCCTACTCCTTGAATTGACATCAATTGATGGGCATCTCCCTAGCCCGTTGACTAGCCACGCCAATGTGAGACTTTCTCCTTTTTTGTCTTCTCCACATAACCCCCATCATTATATTCTATTCCACCCATAGTCCTATATCCATGGCTCATGCTCATGTATTGCGTGAAGGTTGAAAAAAGTTTGAGATTACTAAAGTATGAAACAATTGCTTGGCTTGTCACCGGGGTTGCGCATGATGAGAGCATTCTTGTGTGACGAAAATGGAGCATGACCAAACTATATGATTTTGTAGGGATGAACTTTCTTTGGCCATGTTATTTTGAGAAGACATGATTGCTTAGTTAGTATGCTTGAAGTATTATTATTTTTATGTCAATATTAAACTTTTATCTTGAATCTTTCGGATCTGAAAATTCATGCCACAATAAATAAAATTACATTGAAAATATGCTAGGTAGCATTCCACATCAAAAATTCTGTTTTTATCATTTACCTACTCGAGGACGAGCAGGAATTAAGATTGGGGATGCTTGATACGTCTCCAACGTATCTATAATTTTTGATTGTTCCATGCTATTATATTATCTATTTTGGATGTTTAATGGGCTTTATTATAAACTCTTATATTATTTTTGGGACTAACCTACTAACCAAAGGCCCAGTGCAAATTGCTGTTTTTTTGCCTATTTCAGTGTTTCGCAGAAAAGGAATATCAAACGGAATCCAAACGGAATGAAACTTTCGGGAGAGTGATTTTTGGAACAAGCGCAATCCAGCAGACTTGGAGTGGACGTCAAGGAAGCGACGAGGTGGCCA
>NC_057802.1:213343491-213345183 GCF_018294505.1 Triticum aestivum | reverse complement strand
ATAGCCTCTCAGATGATGTGTGAGTAGTTTACCACAGACCTTCGGGTCCATAGTTATTAGCTAGATGGCTTCTTCTCTCTCTTTAGATCTTAATACAAACTTCTACTTGATTCTCTTGGAGATCTATTCGATGTAATTCTTTTTGCGGTGTGTTTGTCCAGATCCGATGAATTGTGGGTTTATGATCAAGATTATCTATGAACAATATTTGAATCTCCTCTGAATTCTTTTATGTATGATTTGATATCTTTGCAAGTCTCTTCTAATTATCAGTTTGGTTTGGCCTACTGGATTGATCTTTCTTGCAATGGGAGAAGTGCTTAGCTTTGGGTTGAATCTTGCGTTGCTCGATCCCAGTGACAGAAAGGGAAACGACACGTATTGT
The DNA here is from genome assembly GCF_018294505.1 of Triticum aestivum. Lineage (NCBI taxonomy): Eukaryota > Viridiplantae > Streptophyta > Magnoliopsida > Poales > Poaceae > Triticum > Triticum aestivum. The sequence continues at coordinate 213,344,798 of NC_057802.1, read as the reverse complement.
ATTGTTGCCATCGAGGATAAAAAGATGGGGTTTATATCATATTGCTTGAGTTTATCCCTCTACATCATGTCATCTTGCCTAATGCGTTACTCTGTTCGTATGAACTTAATACTCTAGATGCATGCTGGATAGCGGTCGATGTGTGGAGTAATAGTAGTAGATGCAGAATCGTTTCGGTCTACTTGTTACGGACGTGATGCCTATATACATGATCATGCCTAGATATTCTCATAACTATGCGCTTTTCTATCAATTGCTTGACAGTAATTTGTTCACCCACCGTAGATTATGCTATCTTGAGTGAAGCCACTAGTGAAACCTATAGCCCCCGGGTCTATTTTCCATCATATAAGTTTCCGATCTTTTTTATTTTGCAATCTTTACTTTCCAACCTATATCATCAAAATACCAAAAATATTTATCTTATTATCTTTATCAGATCTCACTTTTGCAAGTGGCCGTGAAGGGATTGACAACCCCTTTATCGCGTTGGTTGCAAGGTTCTTATTTGTTTGTGTAGGTACGAGGCGATTTGTGTGTATCCTCCTACTTGATTGATACCTTGGTTCTCAAAAACTGAGGGAAATACTTACACTACTTTGCTGCATCACCCTTTCCTCTTCAAGGGAAAAGCAACGCATGATCAAGAGGTAGCAGTCGGTGTTAGTCCCTCTGATATGTATGCTAGTCCTTCGAATCTCTTGGTTCCTTGTACTCTGAGTTGGGTTGGTGCTTCAATATTGTTCTCGTGGCTGTGCACAGTCTGGGCAACAGACCCAGGGTTTGTTGCACTGACACCTACCTACGAAAGCGCTAGAGCACATACTGAACAATGATCTAAGGAGACTCCATGAAGATGGGCTGGCCAAAGAGAATAGCCTTCTCATCTCGGAAAAACCAGGATACCCGCTTTACGCGGCTCAGGTGCTGGGTGGGAAGTTGTACGTTGAGAGATGGCCCATGGATAAGTTCATCTTGCGATTTGACTACATCTACAACATGTTCCACATGACCAAGCTGGATTTCTAGTTCATCCGCATGTATGCTCTGTATCTCAACTACTTCATCAGGCTCGAGAACATAAAATATATCTGCGTCGCGGACCCATACTATATGCACTAGAGCTTCTTGGCAGTTTGCAAAGAGCACCGTGACTATGCGAGCAAATACATCGCCGAGTTCATGTACGCTAATAAGGGCAAGGAAGCGATTCTCCTTCCATATCATCCCACGTAATTCATCCGCAGACATCCTTCCGTAAGTTTTAATCATTCCTTTGCAAGCATGAAGGCTAATTTGAGGTGTAC